>NC_057799.1:179842688-179847781 GCF_018294505.1 Triticum aestivum
TTCGTCCATTTTGCAGTACGCCACACCCCTCCCGATCAACAGGACCCCCATTTCGATCGTAGGAGGTCCGTTTCCTCCGTTTTGCGGTACGCCACACCCCTCCCGAGCAATAGGACCCCGTTTCGAACGTAGGAGGTTCATTTCCTCTGTTGTGCGGTACACCAGGCCTCGTTTCCATCGCATGTTCCGTCCAAGCCCTCCCGATGAACACGACCACGCATTCCGTTCCGACCCAGCCGGTTGGCTCCCACGCGTTCCGTTGCCTCCCGATGAACACGACACATTCCGTTGCCTCCCCATGAACAAGACGCATTCCGTTGCCTCCCCACGAACACGACGACGACGCTGTTTCTCCGTTCCGACCCAGCCATGTCAACGAGCCCTCGCCGTACGTATGCGCGAGTAGGCGTTCGAGACCCCGCCCATATGTACACGTACGTGGCCGTATTTTCTTTCTTGCACCCTGGCCGTTGTACTTACGTGTACATGCTACGTGCGCGCCTCTACTACGACACGTGCGCGCCTCTAGATCCACCAGTATATATGTACGTACACGTTCGCGACCAGAATGACAACGCTACGTATGCTTCGACCAGGTGGGTCCCGACTGTCCGGCACTTCCTTGCGTGTGGAGATGTAGCTGGTGGGTCCCAACAGTCAGGGGGGCGAATCGTTTTTTTGCCCGGACGCACTTCCTTGCCTGCGAAGGTGTAGCTGGTGGGTCCCAGCAGTCAGGGGGAAATGTTTTTTTCACGAAATACGGTGGCCTGTCCGGTGGGTCCCCACTGTCAGGTGGAGGAATAATTATTTTGCGCGTAATAAGGAGGCACTTCCTTGCTGCGGCCGTGGACCCAGCTGTCAGCGTCTCCACGCATAGTACTCTTTCGATGGAAGTCGGTCGTTGACCACAGTGACCACGCCGCGCCGAGAGCACCACGGCGGTGGATGCCGGCGAGTCCTAGGAAGGGGACGACACGGAGGCAGGGAAGACTCGGCAGTTGTTTCCCACGCGGAGGGGAGTACGACTGTACGAGGGTTTACTGGTTCGTCTGCCGTCGCCGGAGAATAACATCAGGAGTGGGTGAGTAGAGGGATGGCTAGGCCAGCGATGGGAGTACGGTGGGGCGGTGAGGCCTGTGCGGCAGCACAGCCGGCCGCGGGGAGGAGGGAGCAGGCAGTCCCGCCGGTGCTTGTTTGAGCGGCTGGAGCAGGAATAGCAGAGATTGAAGAAGCACGACGACCGTTGGATGGACATCCAATAGTCAGTGCTTGTGCATCAACCTTTTTTTAGGAAAGCCTCAAATATGTGGAAAACAACATACATCCCATCTGCCATTATTTCTAATAATTTACAGCCCATTTGCTAATTCTTAAGGTTTTTTTGGAGCCCATATTCTTTTTGTTAGCATTACAACCCATATTGTGGCCACGGTTAAAAAATTATACGAAATTTTGCATATTTCGGTGCGGTCTGAACTGTTTTTAATCCCGAAATTTCGACTCACATTCAAACTGATTTTAAAAATAAATGTATATCAATATAAAATCCAACAAATTCTCCACGCATAAAAATTTATGTAATTTAAAATCTTGAAATGAAAAAAAAGATATTTGAAACTAATTGCCGGTTTGATGTGTTTTAAAATTGTACAGCCCATTTCTCATTACTGATGGGGCATTTTCTCGGCCAGCCGAATGAAAGCTCTCCTCGTCTTGAAAGATTTGCAGCCCAACTGGTCTGACAAAGCGACTTACTTGGCAAATCACAAAAAAACTGGGCTGTGGCCGTGGACCCAGCTATCAGCCTCTCCACGTACAGTACTCTTCCGATGGAAGTCGTTCCTTGACCACGTTGACCATGCCGCGCGGAGAGCACCACGGCGGTGGACGACGGCGAGGCCTAGGAAGGGGACGACGCGAAGCCGGGGAAGACGCGGAGCCGGGGATGACGCGGCAGTGGAAGCTCGCGCGGAGAGGAGTACGAGGGTTCACTGGTTCGGCTGCGGTGTGAGGCTGCCGTCGCCACAGGGCCTGGCCAGCGGTGGGAATAGTAGGGGGCGGTGAGGCTTCTGCGGCAGCACAGCCGGCCACGAGAGGCAGGAGCATGCGGCACGACCGGCGCTGCTTTGGGCGGCTGGAGCAAGAAGACCAGAGGTTGAAGAAGCACTACAGCCGTTGGATGGACATCGTACTGTCACTTGAGCTAGAATCGTTCATATTGACTAAGTTGACAAAGCCCTTCATTCCCGTCAACTTAGTAGGCCCACAAGTCAGCCTCCCACCAAGGTGGGTCCCAGCTAGCCGGGGGAGTATTCATTTTTTTGTGCGTAATAAGGAGGCACTTCCGGTGGGTCCCAGAAGTCAGGGGGAAAGGATTTTTTTCGCAAAATACTGGTAGCCCGTCCGGTGGGTCCCCGCTGTCAGGTGGAGGAATAATTATTTTGCGCGTAATAAGGAGGCACTTCCTTGCGGCCACCATGGACCCAGCTGTCAGCCTCTCCACGTACAGTACTCTTCCGATGGAAGTCGGTCGTTGACCACGTTGACCACGCCGCGCCGGGAGCACCAGGGCGGTAGACGACGGCGAGGCCTAGGAAGGGGACGACGCGGAGCCGGGGAAGACGCAGCAGTGGAAGCCCGCGCGGAGAGGAGTACGAGGGTGCACTGGTTCGGCTGCGGTGTGAGGCTGCCGTCGCCGCAGAATAACAGGGGGTGTGGGTGAGTGGAGGGATGGCCTGGCCAACGGTGGGAGTAGTATGGGGGCGGTGAGGCCTCCGCGGCAGCACAGCCGGCCACGGGAGGCAGGAGCAGGAGGCACGACCGGCGCTGCTTTGGGCGGCTGGACCAAGAAGACCAGAGGTTGAAGAAGCACTACGGCCGTTGGATGGACATCGTACGGTCACTGAAGCTAGAATCGTTTATATTGACTAAGTTGACAAAGCCCTTGGTACGCTCCAACTTAGTAGGCCCACAGGCCAGCCTCCGAAACGGTGCGCCCCAGATGTCAGGGGGAGGAATCATTTTTTGGGCGGCCGAAGCTAAGAATATCCTAGATTGAAGAAGAAGCACGACATCCGTTGGATAGACATCCAACGGCCACTGCTGCTAGAACCGTGTGTTGATTATAATAAGTTGACAAAGCCTTGCATACGCGTCAACTTATTTTTTTAGGGGACGCGTCACTTAGAAGGCCCACAAGTGTGTGGCAGAGAACTTATAGCCCATTTGCGTTTTGTAAGAATGTACATCCCATTTTTGAATTCTAATGGAATTTACAACAGCCCATTTACAGTTTGTTAAAAGTACAACCCATTTTTTAGCTAGGACAACGATTAATAATTTCAACCAACCGTTGAAGACAGAATTCAATAAAATTTCCCACATTTTGATGGGATCCGAAATATTTTTATCCCGAAATTTCTAGTCAGATTAAATATAAATTTGTATTATGTAAAAATCCAACGAAACATTGCGCGTGCAACAATGAAAATTTAAGATTTTCTAAATCCATAAATAATATTTTATAAACTAATTTCGTGTTTGGTGCATTTTTTTATAGTTACTGCCCAGTTTTTATAATTACATCCCATTTAATATTTTTTAAAGCCCATTTTCCAGTTAAGCCTAATGCATCCCTCCTAGGAAAGATTTGCAGCCCAGCGGGGCGGAGAATAACAAGTTGACCTTGCCTGGGTATTCCTCAAAAAGACGTATAGATGGGCTAGCCATTTTCATCTTGAAAAAATTAGTATCTGGGCTGGATATCTGGCGTGGGCTAGACGGGCCACAACCCGCCTAGTTAATACCCTACTCTCCTCTAAACAACAACGAAATCATCGCCAAGAAAAACTCTGCAATGCTCACGCCTCAAAAACACAAATACTGCTCGAGCTGCTTGGTCCCAGCTGTCGGCCGCACCTTGTGCAATTCTCTTGTTTATATTGACTACATAGGTTGACAATGGTGTGGGACCGTGATGTCGGGAAACCAGGAGAAAGCAAAAAAAATTATAGTTGTACATAATAAGGAGGCACTTGCGTACGTACGGCTATGGCCCTAGTGGGTCCCTAGTGTCATCCAGTCAAAATAAAGTCATCTCCTGAATCCTCATGTTCGTTGACGATGTTAACAATGCTCGGCGCCACGGCGAGCGCAATAACTCGAAGGACAACGGAGAGAGCCTCGCGGGCCCTACGGATGGTCTGATACAGCGCCCGCTGCTCATTCAGGAAGCCAGGATCATCGGACACCCATGAGCACCTTCGAGAAACTGAGACGGCATGAAACGGTAAGGCCGCGCTTGGGAGCTCTGGTTTATTTCAAACCTGTATTAACATACAAGTGTAATTTACTCGTCATCGGAAACAACGCGTAAAATACAAGCGTAATGAAACCGAGGGACCGAGGTCTGTAAGTAAAACCGGCGGGTTACACGTGTAATTTGATAGACCAGTGTATATGTAACACCCCGGATGTAACTTTCCATAATTGTAACTCCAACTCTTGCAATTTTCGGCCATGTGTTGTGATATTCCCTTTGTGGTCGGGTTTTGTTTGTCGTTTTGCATTTTGTTCATGTCATGCATCTTATATCATGTCATCATGTGCATTGCATTTGCATACGTGTTCATCTCATGCATCCGAGCATTTTCCCCGTTGTCCGTTTTGCAATCCGGCACTCCCACCTTCTCCGGCGCACCCCTCTTATTTCTTTTCGTGAGCGGGTGTTGAACGTTCTTGGAATGGACCGAGGCTTGTCAAGTGTCCTTGGCATACCACCGGTAGACCACCGGTCAAGTTTCGTTCCATTTGGAGGTCGTTTGGTACCTCAACGGTTAACCGGGCAACCGCAAAGTCCTTTTGTGTGTTGCAGCAAAAACCCTCCTTCTAACAGCACAAAACCCCTCTAAGTCCATGCTCTAGGTCGTTCGATCACGATCGTGTGGGCGAAAACCGCACTCCATTTGGAGTCTCCTAGCTCCCTCTACCTATAAATATGTGCCTCCCCCGTCCAAATCTCAGATGAAACCCTAGAAACTCCTTCCGTCGCCGCCGGACGCATCCGCGCCGCCGCCCGCAGCGAACCAGCCGCT